>NW_028148920.1:0-36060 GCF_965112155.1 Podarcis liolepis | reverse complement strand
CATTGGCCTGCGCTCAGGCCATTGGCCTGCGCTCAGGCCACCCCAATTTCTCTCTCTCTTTTCCCTCTTGATTTGGATTTTTTTTCTTCTCCCCCCCCCCCACCTATTGTCATTTTTTTTTCTTTAGTTCCTTTACCACTCTTTTCTTCTTTCACTCTCTTCCAGATTGTGCAAAGTTTCCTCTTTCCTTCCCGTTCCTTTTGTCTCATGCTTTTACACTTGTCAGTTCAAAAGGAGGGGGGGGGGGATTTCTATATGGTAAATGCTTCAAAGTAGGGACTTCATCTGTGGTATGTCACAAATGGGCCCTGCAACCAAATGTTGCAGTGCGTTCTGCTGCTTTTGTTTAGCGTTCCAGCCAGCTCTCCCCTCCAAGTGTATTAAGCACAAAGACACACACACACACAGCGGGTCGCCCCATTCCATAATGATAATTTTATTCTTTATACCCCACGCAACGGACTGCGTTGCCCCAGCCACGCTGGGCGGCATCCAACATGTATAGAAGCATAATAAAACACTAGACGTTTTAAACAAAACCCTTCACTGTACAGGATTGCCTTCAGACGGCTCGGGAGTCGGAGAACTCCATGCCCAAACATTTCTCCATTGAACATAGGGACACCCTAAGGAAAAAAAATTAACAGTAATCCTTCAAGTGGGTTGATTGGTTTGCCTAGACGTTAGTTAATGGGTTAATTGGTGAGCTATGAGGTGAGGGGAGGGACAGATGCCTTGTCAATCAAAGAATGCCTTGTTAACCAACCAGAGGCAGCTTTGTCAATCCCAGCAGCCTTGTCAACCAATCAGAGGCAGCTTTCTCAATCCCAGCAGCAGGTATAAAACCAGCAGGCCCGGCCTGCGCTCAGGCCATTGGCCTGCGCTCAGGCCATTGGCCTGCGCTCAGGCCATTGGCCTGCGCTCAGGCCATTGGCCTGCGCTCAGGCCATTGGCCTGCGCTCAGGCCATTGGCCTGCGCTCAGGCCATTGGCCTGCGCTCAGGCCATTGGCCTGCGCTCAGGCCATTGGCCTGCGCTCAGGCCATTGGCCTGCGCTCAGGCCATTGGCCTGCGCTCAGGCCATTGGCCTGCGCTCAGGCCATTGGCCTGCGCTCAGGCCATTGGCCTGCGCTCAGGCCATTGGCCTGCGCTCAGGCCATTGGCCTGCGCTCAGGCCATTGGCCTGCGCTCAGGCCATTGGCCTGCGCTCAGGCCATTGGCCTGCGCTCAGGCCATTGGCCTGCGCTCAGGCCACCCAATTTCTCTCTCTCTTTTCCCTCTTGATTTGGATTTTTTTTCTTCTCCCCCCCCCCACCTATTGTCATTTTTTTTTCTTTAGTTCCTTTACCACTCTTTTCTTCTTTCACTCTCTTCCAGATTGTGCAAAGTTTCCTCTTTCCTTCCCGTTCCTTTTGTCTCATGCTTTTACACTTGTCAGTTCAAAAGGAGGGGGGGGGGGGATTTCTATATGGTAAATGCTTCAAAGTAGGGACTTCATCTGTGGTATGTCACAAATGGGCCCTGCAACCAAATGTTGCAGTGCGTTCTGCTGCTTTTGTTTAGCGTTCCAGCCAGCTCTCCCCTCCAAGTGTATTAAGCACAAAGACACACACACACACAGCGGGTCGCCCCATTCCATAATGATAATTTTATTCTTTATACCCCACGCAACGGACTGCGTTGCCCCAGCCACGCTGGGCGGCATCCAACATGTATAGAAGCATAATAAAACACTAGACGTTTTAAACAAAACCCTTCACTGTACAGGATTGCCTTCAGACGGCTCGGGAGTCGGAGAACTCCATGCCCAAACATTTCTCCATTGAACATAGGGACACCCTAAGGAAAAAAAATTAACAGTAATCCTTCAAGTGGGTTGATTGGTTTGCCTAGACGTTAGTTAATGGGTTAATTGGTGAGCTATGAGGTGAGGGGAGGGACAGATGCCTTGTCAATCAAAGAATGCCTTGTTAACCAACCAGAGGCAGCTTTGTCAATCCCAGCAGCCTTGTCAACCAATCAGAGGCAGCTTTCTCAATCCCAGCAGCAGGTATAAAACCAGCAGGCCCGGCCTGCGCTCAGGCCATTGGCCTGCGCTCAGGCCATTGGCCTGCGCTCAGGCCATTGGCCTGCGCTCAGGCCATTGGCCTGCGCTCAGGCCATTGGCCTGCGCTCAGGCCATTGGCCTGCGCTCAGGCCATTGGCCTGCGCTCAGGCCATTGGCCTGCGCTCAGGCCATTGGCCTGCGCTCAGGCCATTGGCCTGCGCTCAGGCCATTGGCCTGCGCTCAGGCCATTGGCCTGCGCTCAGGCCATTGGCCTGCGCTCAGGCCATTGGCCTGCGCTCAGGCCATTGGCCTGCGCTCAGGCCATTGGCCTGCGCTCAGGCCATTGGCCTGCGCTCAGGCCATTGGCCTGCGCTCAGGCCATTGGCCTGCGCTCAGGCCATTGGCCTGCGCTCAGGCCATTGGCCTGCGCTCAGGCCATTGGCCTGCGCTCAGGCCATTGGCCTGCGCTCAGGCCATTGGCCTGCGCTCAGGCCATTGGCCTGCGCTCAGGCCACCCAATTTCTCTCTCTCTTTTCCCTCTTGATTGGATTTTTTTTCTTCTCCCCCCCCACCTATTGTCATTTTTTTTTCTTTAGTTCCCTTTACCACTCTTTTCTTCTTTCACTCTCTTCCAGATTGTGCAAAGTTTCCTCTTTCCTTCCCGTTCCTTTTGTCTCATGCTTTTACACTTGTCAGTTCAAAAGGAGGGGGGGGGGGGGATTTCTATATGGTAAATGCTTCAAAGTAGGGACTTCATCTGTGGTATGTCACAAATGGGCCCTGCAACCAAATGTTGCAGTGCGTTCTGCTGCTTTTGTTTAGCGTTCCAGCCAGCTCTCCCCTCCAAGTGTATTAAGCACAAAGACACACACACACACAGCGGGTCGCCCCATTCCATAATGATAATTTTATTCTTTATACCCCACGCAACGGACTGCGTTGCCCCAGCCACGCTGGGCGGCATCCAACATGTATAGAAGCATAATAAAACACTAGACGTTTTAAACAAAACCCTTCACTGTACAGGATTGCCTTCAGACGGCTCGGGAGTCGGAGAACTCCATGCCCAAACATTTCTCCATTGAACATAGGGACACCCTAAGGAAAAAAAATTAACAGTAATCCTTCAAGTGGGTTGATTGGTTTGCCTAGACGTTAGTTAATGGGTTAATTGGTGAGCTATGAGGTGAGGGGAGGGACAGATGCCTTGTCAATCAAAGAATGCCTTGTTAACCAACCAGAGGCAGCTTTGTCAATCCCAGCAGCCTTGTCAACCAATCAGAGGCAGCTTTCTCAATCCCAGCAGCAGGTATAAAACCAGCAGGCCCGGCCTGCGCTCAGGCCATTGGCCTGCGCTCAGGCCATTGGCCTGCGCTCAGGCCATTGGCCTGCGCTCAGGCCATTGGCCTGCGCTCAGGCCATTGGCCTGCGCTCAGGCCATTGGCCTGCGCTCAGGCCATTGGCCTGCGCTCAGGCCATTGGCCTGCGCTCAGGCCATTGGCCTGCGCTCAGGCCATTTGGCCTGCGCTCAGGCCATTGGCCTGCGCTCAGGCCATTGGCCTGCGCTCAGGCCATTGGCCTGCGCTCAGGCCATTGGCCTGCGCTCAGGCCATTGGCCTGCGCTCAGGCCATTGGCCTGCGCTCAGGCCATTGGCCTGCGCTCAGGCCATTGGCCTGCGCTCAGGCCATTGGCCTGCGCTCAGGCCATTGGCCTGCGCTCAGGCCACCCAATTTCTCTCTCTCTTTTCCCTCTTGATTTGGATTTTTTTTTCTTCTCCCCCCCCCACCTATTGTCATTTTTTTTTCTTTAGTTCCTTTACCACTCTTTTCTTCTTTCACTCTCTTCCAGATTGTGCAAAGTTTCCTCTTTCCTTCCCGTTCCTTTTGTCTCATGCTTTTACACTTGTCAGTTCAAAAGGAGGGGGGGGGATTTCTATATGGTAAATGCTTCAAAGTAGGGACTTCATCTGTGGTATGTCACAAATGGGCCCTGCAACCAAATGTTGCAGTGCGTTCTGCTGCTTTTGTTTAGCGTTCCAGCCAGCTCTCCCCTCCAAGTGTATTAAGCACAAAGACACACACACACACAGCGGGTCGCCCCATTCCATAATGATAATTTTATTCTTTATACCCCACGCAACGGACTGCGTTGCCCCAGCCACGCTGGGCGGCATCCAACATGTATAGAAGCATAATAAAACACTAGACGTTTTAAACAAAACCCTTCACTGTACAGGATTGCCTTCAGACGGCTCGGGAGTCGGAGAACTCCATGCCCCCCAACATTTCTCCATTGAACATAGGGACACCCTAAGGAAAAAAAATTAACAGTAATCCTTCAAGTGGGTTGATTGGTTTGCCTAGACGTTAGTTAATGGGTTAATTGGTGAGCTATGAGGTGAGGGGAGGGACAGATGCCTTGTCAATCAAAGAATGCCTTGTTAACCAACCAGAGGCAGCTTTGTCAATCCCAGCAGCCTTGTCAACCAATCAGAGGCAGCTTTCTCAATCCCAGCAGCAGGTATAAAACCAGCAGGCCCGGCCTGCGCTCAGGCCATTGGCCTGCGCTCAGGCCATTGGCCTGCGCTCAGGCCATTGGCCTGCGCTCAGGCCATTGGCCTGCGCTCAGGCCATTGGCCTGCGCTCAGGCCATTGGCCTGCGCTCAGGCCATTGGCCTGCGCTCAGGCCATTGGCCTGCGCTCAGGCCATTGGCCTGCGCTCAGGCCATTGGCCTGCGCTCAGGCCATTGGCCTGCGCTCAGGCCATTGGCCTGCGCTCAGGCCATTGGCCTGCGCTCAGGCCATTGGCCTGCGCTCAGGCCATTGGCCTGCGCTCAGGCCATTGGCCTGCGCTCAGGCCATTGGCCTGCGCTCAGGCCATTGGCCTGCGCTCAGGCCATTGGCCTGCGCTCAGGCCACCCAATTTCTCTCTCTCTTTTCCCTCTTGATTTGGATTTTTTTTCTTCTCCCCCCCCCCACCTATTGTCATTTTTTTTTCTTTAGTTCCTTTACCACTCTTTTCTTCTTTCACTCTCTTCCAGATTGTGCAAAGTTTCCTCTTTCCTTCCCGTTCCTTTTGTCTCATGCTTTTACACTTGTCAGTTCAAAAGGAGGGGGGGGGGATTTCTATATGGTAAATGCTTCAAAGTAGGGACTTCATCTGTGGTATGTCACAAATGGGCCCTGCAACCAAATGTTGCAGTGCGTTCTGCTGCTTTTGTTTAGCGTTCCAGCCAGCTCTCCCCTCCAAGTGTATTAAGCACAAAGACACACACACACACAGCGGGTCGCCCCATTCCATAATGATAATTTTATTCTTTATACCCCACGCAACGGACTGCGTTGCCCCAGCCACGCTGGGCGGCATCCAACATGTATAGAAGCATAATAAAACACTAGACGTTTTAAACAAAACCCTTCACTGTACAGGATTGCCTTCAGACGGCTCGGGAGTCGGAGAACTCCATGCCCCCCAACATTTCTCCATTGAACATAGGGACACCCTAAGGAAAAAAAATTAACAGTAATCCTTCAAGTGGGTTGATTGGTTTGCCTAGACGTTAGTTAATGGGTTAATTGGTGAGCTATGAGGTGAGGGGAGGGACAGATGCCTTGTCAATCAAAGAATGCCTTGTTAACCAACCAGAGGCAGCTTTGTCAATCCCAGCAGCCTTGTCAACCAATCAGAGGCAGCTTTCTCAATCCCAGCAGCAGGTATAAAACCAGCAGGCCCGGCCTGCGCTCAGGCCATTGGCCTGCGCTCAGGCCATTGGCCTGCGCTCAGGCCATTGGCCTGCGCTCAGGCCATTGGCCTGCGCTCAGGCCATTGGCCTGCGCTCAGGCCATTGGCCTGCGCTCAGGCCATTGGCCTGCGCTCAGGCCATTGGCCTGCGCTCAGGCCATTGGCCTGCGCTCAGGCCATTGGCCTGCGCTCAGGCCATTGGCCTGCGCTCAGGCCATTGGCCTGCGCTCAGGCCATTGGCCTGCGCTCAGGCCATTGGCCTGCGCTCAGGCCATTGGCCTGCGCTCAGGCCATTGGCCTGCGCTCAGGCCATTGGCCTGCGCTCAGGCCATTGGCCTGCGCTCAGGCCATTGGCCTGCGCTCAGGCCACCCAATTTCTCTCTCTCTTTTCCCTCTTGATTTGGATTTTTTTTCTTCTCCCCCCCCCACCTATTGTCATTTTTTTTTCTTTAGTTCCTTTACCACTCTTTTCTTCTTTCACTCTCTTCCAGATTGTGCAAAGTTTCCTCTTTCCTTCCCGTTCCTTTTGTCTCATGCTTTTACACTTGTCAGTTCAAAAGGAGGGGGGGGGGGATTTCTATATGGTAAATGCTTCAAAGTAGGGACTTCATCTGTGGTATGTCACAAATGGGCCCTGCAACCAAATGTTGCAGTGCGTTCTGCTGCTTTTGTTTAGCGTTCCAGCCAGCTCTCCCCTCCAAGTGTATTAAGCACAAAGACACACACACACACAGCGGGTCGCCCCATTCCATAATGATAATTTTATTCTTTATACCCCACGCAACGGACTGCGTTGCCCCAGCCACGCTGGGCGGCATCCAACATGTATAGAAGCATAATAAAACACTAGACGTTTTAAACAAAACCCTTCACTGTACAGGATTGCCTTCAGACGGCTCGGGAGTCGGAGAACTCCATGCCCCCCAACATTTCTCCATTGAACATAGGGACACCCTAAGGAAAAAAAATTAACAGTAATCCTTCAAGTGGGTTGATTGGTTTGCCTAGACGTTAGTTAATGGGTTAATTGGTGAGCTATGAGGTGAGGGGAGGGACAGATGCCTTGTCAATCAAAGAATGCCTTGTTAACCAACCAGAGGCAGCTTTGTCAATCCCAGCAGCCTTGTCAACCAATCAGAGGCAGCTTTCTCAATCCCAGCAGCAGGTATAAAACCAGCAGGCCATTGGCCTGCGCTCAGGCCACCCAATTTCTCTCTCTCTTTTCCCTCTTGATTTGGATTTTTTTTCTTCTCCCCCCCCCCACCTATTGTCATTTTTTTTTCTTTAGTTCCTTTACCACTCTTTTCTTCTTTCACTCTCTTCCAGATTGTGCAAAGTTTCCTCTTTCCTTCCCGTTCCTTTTGTCTCATGCTTTTACACTTGTCAGTTCAAAAGGAGGGGGGGGGGGATTTCTATATGGTAAATGCTTCAAAGTAGGGACTTCATCTGTGGTATGTCACAAATGGGCCCTGCAACCAAATGTTGCAGTGCGTTCTGCTGCTTTTGTTTAGCGTTCCAGCCAGCTCTCCCCTCCAAGTGTATTAAGCACAAAGACACACACACACACAGCGGGTCGCCCCATTCCATAATGATAATTTTATTCTTTATACCCCACGCAACGGACTGCGTTGCCCCAGCCACGCTGGGCGGCATCCAACATGTATAGAAGCATAATAAAACACTAGACGTTTTAAACAAAACCCTTCACTGTACAGGATTGCCTTCAGACGGCTCGGGAGTCGGAGAACTCCATGCCCCCCAACATTTCTCCATTGAACATAGGGACACCCTAAGGAAAAAAAATTAACAGTAATCCTTCAAGTGGGTTGATTGGTTTGCCTAGACGTTAGTTAATGGGTTAATTGGTGAGCTATGAGGTGAGGGGAGGGACAGATGCCTTGTCAATCAAAGAATGCCTTGTTAACCAACCAGAGGCAGCTTTGTCAATCCCAGCAGCCTTGTCAACCAATCAGAGGCAGCTTTCTCAATCCCAGCAGCAGGTATAAAACCAGCAGGCCATTGGCCTGCGCTCAGGCCATTGGCCTGCGCTCAGGCCACCCAATTTCTCTCTCTCTTTTCCCTCTTGATTTGGATTTTTTTTCTTCTCCCCCCCCCCACCTATTGTCATTTTTTTTTCTTTAGTTCCTTTACCACTCTTTTCTTCTTTCACTCTCTTCCAGATTGTGCAAAGTTTCCTCTTTCCTTCCCGTTCCTTTTGTCTCATGCTTTTACACTTGTCAGTTCAAAAGGAGGGGGGGGGGGATTTCTATATGGTAAATGCTTCAAAGTAGGGACTTCATCTGTGGTATGTCACAAATGGGCCCTGCAACCAAATGTTGCAGTGCGTTCTGCTGCTTTTGTTTAGCGTTCCAGCCAGCTCTCCCCTCCAAGTGTATTAAGCACAAAGACACACACACACACAGCGGGTCGCCCCATTCCATAATGATAATTTTATTCTTTATACCCCACGCAACGGACTGCGTTGCCCCAGCCACGCTGGGCGGCATCCAACATGTATAGAAGCATAATAAAACACTAGACGTTTTAAACAAAACCCTTCACTGTACAGGATTGCCTTCAGACGGCTCGGGAGTCGGAGAACTCCATGCCCCCCAACATTTCTCCATTGAACATAGGGACACCCTAAGGAAAAAAAATTAACAGTAATCCTTCAAGTGGGTTGATTGGTTTGCCTAGACGTTAGTTAATGGGTTAATTGGTGAGCTATGAGGTGAGGGGAGGGACAGATGCCTTGTCAATCAAAGAATGCCTTGTTAACCAACCAGAGGCAGCTTTGTCAATCCCAGCAGCCTTGTCAACCAATCAGAGGCAGCTTTCTCAATCCCAGCAGCAGGTATAAAACCAGCAGGCCCGGCCTGCGCTCAGGCCATTGGCCTGCGCTCAGGCCATTGGCCTGCGCTCAGGCCATTGGCCTGCGCTCAGGCCATTGGCCTGCGCTCAGGCCATTGGCCTGCGCTCAGGCCATTGGCCTGCGCTCAGGCCATTGGCCTGCGCTCAGGCCATTGGCCTGCGCTCAGGCCATTGGCCTGCGCTCAGGCCATTGGCCTGCGCTCAGGCCATTGGCCTGCGCTCAGGCCATTGGCCTGCGCTCAGGCCATTGGCCTGCGCTCAGGCCATTGGCCTGCGCTCAGGCCATTGGCCTGCGCTCAGGCCATTGGCCTGCGCTCAGGCCATTGGCCTGCGCTCAGGCCATTGGCCTGCGCTCAGGCCATTGGCCTGCTGACTCACTCCTGTACAGACTCACTCCTGTACAGTGAAGGGTTTTGTTTAAAACGTCTAGTGTTTTATTATGCTTCTATACATGTTGGATGCCGCCCAGCGTGGCTGGGGCAACGCAGTCCGTTGCGTGGGGTATAAAGAATAAAATTATCATTATGGAATGGGGCGACCCGCTGTGTGTGTGTGTGTCTTTGTGCTTAATACAGGATTGCCATTGGCCTGCGCTCAGGCCATTGGCCTGCGCTCAGGCCACCCAATTTCTCTCTCTCTTTTCCCTCTTGATTTGGATTTTTTTTCTTCTCCCCCCCCCCACCTATTGTCATTTTTTTTTCTTTAGTTCCTTTACCACTCTTTTCTTCTTTCACTCTCTTCCAGATTGTGCAAAGTTTCCTCTTTCCTTCCCGTTCCTTTTGTCTCATGCTTTTACACTTGTCAGTTCAAAAGGAGGGGGGGGGATTTCTATATGGTAAATGCTTCAAAGTAGGGACTTCATCTGTGGTATGTCACAAATGGGCCCTGCAACCAAATGTTGCAGTGCGTTCTGCTGCTTTTGTTTAGCGTTCCAGCCAGCTCTCCCCTCCAAGTGTATTAAGCACAAAGACACACACACACACAGCGGGTCGCCCCATTCCATAATGATAATTTTATTCTTTATACCCCACGCAACGGACTGCGTTGCCCCAGCCACGCTGGGCGGCATCCAACATGTATAGAAGCATAATAAAACACTAGACGTTTTAAACAAAACCCTTCACTGTACAGGATTGCCTTCAGACGGCTCGGGAGTCGGAGAACTCCATGCCCCCCAACATTTCTCCATTGAACATAGGGACACCCTAAGGAAAAAAAATTAACAGTAATCCTTCAAGTGGGTTGATTGGTTTGCCTAGACGTTAGTTAATGGGTTAATTGGTGAGCTATGAGGTGAGGGGAGGGACAGATGCCTTGTCAATCAAAGAATGCCTTGTTAACCAACCAGAGGCAGCTTTGTCAATCCCAGCAGCCTTGTCAACCAATCAGAGGCAGCTTTCTCAATCCCAGCAGCAGGTATAAAACCAGCAGGCCATTGGCCTGCGCTCAGGCCACCCAATTTCTCTCTCTCTTTTCCCTCTTGATTTGGATTTTTTTTCTTCTCCCCCCCCCCACCTATTGTCATTTTTTTTTCTTTAGTTCCTTTACCACTCTTTTCTTCTTTCACTCTCTTCCAGATTGTGCAAAGTTCCTCTTTCCTTCCCGTTCCTTTTGTCTCATGCTTTTACACTTGTCAGTTCAAAAGGAGGGGGGGGGGATTTCTATATGGTAAATGCTTCAAAGTAGGGACTTCATCTGTGGTATGTCACAAATGGGCCCTGCAACCAAATGTTGCAGTGCGTTCTGCTGCTTTTGTTTAGCGTTCCAGCCAGCTCTCCCCTCCAAGTGTATTAAGCACAAAGACACACACACACACAGCGGGTCGCCCCATTCCATAATGATAATTTTATTCTTTATACCCCACGCAACGGACTGCGTTGCCCCAGCCACGCTGGGCGGCATCCAACATGTATAGAAGCATAATAAAACACTAGACGTTTTAAACAAAACCCTTCACTGTACAGGATTGCCTTCAGACGGCTCGGGAGTCGGAGAACTCCATGCCCCCCAACATTTCTCCATTGAACATAGGGACACCCTAAGGAAAAAAAATTAACAGTAATCCTTCAAGTGGGTTGATTGGTTTGCCTAGACGTTAGTTAATGGGTTAATTGGTGAGCTATGAGGTGAGGGGAGGGACAGATGCCTTGTCAATCAAAGAATGCCTTGTTAACCAACCAGAGGCAGCTTTGTCAATCCCAGCAGCCTTGTCAACCAATCAGAGGCAGCTTTCTCAATCCCAGCAGCAGGTATAAAACCAGCAGGCCATTGGCCTGCGCTCAGGCCATTGGCCTGCGCTCAGGCCATTGGCCTGCGCTCAGGCCACCCAATTTCTCTCTCTCTTTTCCCTCTTGATTTGGATTTTTTTTCTTCTCCCCCCCCCCACCTATTGTCATTTTTTTTTCTTTAGTTCCTTTACCACTCTTTTCTTCTTTCACTCTCTTCCAGATTGTGCAAAGTTTCCTCTTTCCTTCCCGTTCCTTTTGTCTCATGCTTTTACACTTGTCAGTTCAAAAGGAGGGGGGGGGATTTCTATATGGTAAATGCTTCAAAGTAGGGACTTCATCTGTGGTATGTCACAAATGGGCCCTGCAACCAAATGTTGCAGTGCGTTCTGCTGCTTTTGTTTAGCGTTCCAGCCAGCTCTCCCCTCCAAGTGTATTAAGCACAAAGACACACACACACACAGCGGGTCGCCCCATTCCATAATGATAATTTTATTCTTTATACCCCACGCAACGGACTGCGTTGCCCCAGCCACGCTGGGCGGCATCCAACATGTATAGAAGCATAATAAAACACTAGACGTTTTAAACAAAACCCTTCACTGTACAGGATTGCCTTCAGACGGCTCGGGAGTCGGAGAACTCCATGCCCCCCAACATTTCTCCATTGAACATAGGGACACCCTAAGGAAAAAAAATTAACAGTAATCCTTCAAGTGGGTTGATTGGTTTGCCTAGACGTTAGTTAATGGGTTAATTGGTGAGCTATGAGGTGAGGGGAGGGACAGATGCCTTGTCAATCAAAGAATGCCTTGTTAACCAACCAGAGGCAGCTTTGTCAATCCCAGCAGCCTTGTCAACCAATCAGAGGCAGCTTTCTCAATCCCAGCAGCAGGTATAAAACCAGCAGGCCATTGGCCTGCGCTCAGGCCACCCAATTTCTCTCTCTCTTTTCCCTCTTGATTTGGATTTTTTTTCTTCTCCCCCCCCCCACCTATTGTCATTTTTTTTTCTTTAGTTCCTTTACCACTCTTTTCTTCTTTCACTCTCTTCCAGATTGTGCAAAGTTTCCTCTTTCCTTCCCGTTCCTTTTGTCTCATGCTTTTACACTTGTCAGTTCAAAAGGAGGGGGGGGGGATTTCTATATGGTAAATGCTTCAAAGTAGGGACTTCATCTGTGGTATGTCACAAATGGGCCCTGCAACCAAATGTTGCAGTGCGTTCTGCTGCTTTTGTTTAGCGTTCCAGCCAGCTCTCCCCTCCAAGTGTATTAAGCACAAAGACACACACACACACAGCGGGTCGCCCCATTCCATAATGATAATTTTATTCTTTATACCCCACGCAACGGACTGCGTTGCCCCAGCCACGCTGGGCGGCATCCAACATGTATAGAAGCATAATAAAACACTAGACGTTTTAAACAAAACCCTTCACTGTACAGGATTGCCTTCAGACGGCTCGGGAGTCGGAGAACTCCATGCCCCCCAACATTTCTCCATTGAACATAGGGACACCCTAAGGAAAAAAAATTAACAGTAATCCTTCAAGTGGGTTGATTGGTTTGCCTAGACGTTAGTTAATGGGTTAATTGGTGAGCTATGAGGTGAGGGGAGGGACAGATGCCTTGTCAATCAAAGAATGCCTTGTTAACCAACCAGAGGCAGCTTTGTCAATCCCAGCAGCCTTGTCAACCAATCAGAGGCAGCTTTCTCAATCCCAGCAGCAGGTATAAAACCAGCAGGCCATTGGCCTGCGCTCAGGCCACCCAATTTCTCTCTCTCTTTTCCCTCTTGATTTGGATTTTTTTTCTTCTCCCCCCCCCCACCTATTGTCATTTTTTTTTCTTTAGTTCCTTTACCACTCTTTTCTTCTTTCACTCTCTTCCAGATTGTGCAAAGTTTCCTCTTTCCTTCCCGTTCCTTTTGTCTCATGCTTTTACACTTGTCAGTTCAAAAGGAGGGGGGGGGGGATTTCTATATGGTAAATGCTTCAAAGTAGGGACTTCATCTGTGGTATGTCACAAATGGGCCCTGCAACCAAATGTTGCAGTGCGTTCTGCTGCTTTTGTTTAGCGTTCCAGCCAGCTCTCCCCTCCAAGTGTATTAAGCACAAAGACACACACACACACAGCGGGTCGCCCCATTCCATAATGATAATTTTATTCTTTATACCCCACGCAACGGACTGCGTTGCCCCAGCCACGCTGGGCGGCATCCAACATGTATAGAAGCATAATAAAACACTAGACGTTTTAAACAAAACCCTTCACTGTACAGGATTGCCTTCAGACGGCTCGGGAGTCGGAGAACTCCATGCCCCCCAACATTTCTCCATTGAACATAGGGACACCCTAAGGAAAAAAAATTAACAGTAATCCTTCAAGTGGGTTGATTGGTTTGCCTAGACGTTAGTTAATGGGTTAATTGGTGAGCTATGAGGTGAGGGGAGGGACAGATGCCTTGTCAATCAAAGAATGCCTTGTTAACCAACCAGAGGCAGCTTTGTCAATCCCAGCAGCCTTGTCAACCAATCAGAGGCAGCTTTCTCAATCCCAGCAGCAGGTATAAAACCAGCAGGCCATTGGCCTGCGCTCAGGCCATTGGCCTGCGCTCAGGCCACCCAATTTCTCTCTCTCTTTTCCCTCTTGATTTGGATTTTTTTTCTTCTCCCCCCCCCCCACCTATTGTCATTTTTTTTTCTTTAGTTCCTTTACCACTCTTTTCTTCTTTCACTCTCTTCCAGATTGTGCAAAGTTTCCTCTTTCCTTCCCGTTCCTTTTGTCTCATGCTTTTACACTTGTCAGTTCAAAAGGAGGGGGGGGGGGATTTCTATATGGTAAATGCTTCAAAGTAGGGACTTCATCTGTGGTATGTCACAAATGGGCCCTGCAACCAAATGTTGCAGTGCGTTCTGCTGCTTTTGTTTAGCGTTCCAGCCAGCTCTCCCCTCCAAGTGTATTAAGCACAAAGACACACACACACACAGCGGGTCGCCCCATTCCATAATGATAATTTTATTCTTTATACCCCACGCAACGGACTGCGTTGCCCCAGCCACGCTGGGCGGCATCCAACATGTATAGAAGCATAATAAAACACTAGACGTTTTAAACAAAACCCTTCACTGTACAGGATTGCCTTCAGACGGCTCGGGAGTCGGAGAACTCCATGCCCCCCAACATTTCTCCATTGAACATAGGGACACCCTAAGGAAAAAAAATTAACAGTAATCCTTCAAGTGGGTTGATTGGTTTGCCTAGACGTTAGTTAATGGGTTAATTGGTGAGCTATGAGGTGAGGGGAGGGACAGATGCCTTGTCAATCAAAGAATGCCTTGTTAACCAACCAGAGGCAGCTTTGTCAATCCCAGCAGCCTTGTCAACCAATCAGAGGCAGCTTTCTCAATCCCAGCAGCAGGTATAAAACCAGCAGGCCCGGCCTGCGCTCAGGCCATTGGCCATTGGCCTGCGCTCAGGCCATTGGCCTGCGCTCAGGCCATTGGCCTGCGCTCAGGCCATTGGCCTGCGCTCAGGCCATTGGCCTGCGCTCAGGCCATTGGCCTGCGCTCAGGCCATTGGCCTGCGCTCAGGCCATTGGCCTGCGCTCAGGCCATTGGCCTGCTGACTCACTCCTGTACAGACTCACTCCTGTACAGTGAAGGGTTTTGTTTAAAACGTCTAGTGTTTTATTATGCTTCTATACATGTTGGATGCCGCCCAGCGTGGCTGGGGCAACGCAGTCCGTTGCGTGGGGTATAAAGAATAAAATTATCATTATGGAATGGGGCGACCCGCTGTGTGTGTGTGTGTCTTTGTGCTTAATACAGGATTGCCATTGGCCTGCGCTCAGGCCATTGGCCTGCGCTCAGGCCACCCAATTTCTCTCTCTCTTTTCCCTCTTGATTTGGATTTTTTTTCTTCTCCCCCCCCCCACCTATTGTCATTTTTTTTTCTTTAGTTCCTTTACCACTCTTTTCTTCTTTCACTCTCTTCCAGATTGTGCAAAGTTTCCTCTTTCCTTCCCGTTCCTTTTGTCTCATGCTTTTACACTTGTCAGTTCAAAAGGAGGGGGGGGGATTTCTATATGGTAAATGCTTCAAAGTAGGGACTTCATCTGTGGTATGTCACAAATGGGCCCTGCAACCAAATGTTGCAGTGCGTTCTGCTGCTTTTGTTTAGCGTTCCAGCCAGCTCTCCCCTCCAAGTGTATTAAGCACAAAGACACACACACACACAGCGGGTCGCCCCATTCCATAATGATAATTTTATTCTTTATACCCCACGCAACGGACTGCGTTGCCCCAGCCACGCTGGGCGGCATCCAACATGTATAGAAGCATAATAAAACACTAGACGTTTTAAACAAAACCCTTCACTGTACAGGATTGCCTTCAGACGGCTCGGGAGTCGGAGAACTCCATGCCCCCCAACATTTCTCCATTGAACATAGGGACACCCTAAGGAAAAAAAATTAACAGTAATCCTTCAAGTGGGTTGATTGGTTTGCCTAGACGTTAGTTAATGGGTTAATTGGTGAGCTATGAGGTGAGGGGAGGGACAGATGCCTTGTCAATCAAAGAATGCCTTGTTAACCAACCAGAGGCAGCTTTGTCAATCCCAGCAGCCTTGTCAACCAATCAGAGGCAGCTTTCTCAATCCCAGCAGCAGGTATAAAACCAGCAGGCCATTGGCCTGCGCTCAGGCCACCCAATTTCTCTCTCTCTTTTCCCTCTTGATTTGGATTTTTTTTCTTCTCCCCCCCCCCACCTATTGTCATTTTTTTTTCTTTAGTTCCTTTACCACTCTTTTCTTCTTTCACTCTCTTCCAGATTGTGCAAAGTTTCCTCTTTCCTTCCCGTTCCTTTTGTCTCATGCTTTTACACTTGTCAGTTCAAAAGGAGGGGGGGGGGATTTCTATATGGTAAATGCTTCAAAGTAGGGACTTCATCTGTGGTATGTCACAAATGGGCCCTGCAACCAAATGTTGCAGTGCGTTCTGCTGCTTTTGTTTAGCGTTCCAGCCAGCTCTCCCCTCCAAGTGTATTAAGCACAAAGACACACACACACACAGCGGGTCGCCCCATTCCATAATGATAATTTTATTCTTTATACCCCACGCAACGGACTGCGTTGCCCCAGCCACGCTGGGCGGCATCCAACATGTATAGAAGCATAATAAAACACTAGACGTTTTAAACAAAACCCTTCACTGTACAGGATTGCCTTCAGACGGCTCGGGAGTCGGAGAACTCCATGCCCCCCAACATTTCTCCATTGAACATAGGGACACCCTAAGGAAAAAAAATTAACAGTAATCCTTCAAGTGGGTTGATTGGTTTGCCTAGACGTTAGTTAATGGGTTAATTGGTGAGCTATGAGGTGAGGGGAGGGACAGATGCCTTGTCAATCAAAGAATGCCCTTGTTAACCAACCAGAGGCAGCTTTGTCAATCCCAGCAGCCTTGTCAACCAATCAGAGGCAGCTTTCTCAATCCCAGCAGCAGGTATAAAACCAGCAGGCCATTGGCCTGCGCTCAGGCCATTGGCCTGCGCTCAGGCCATTGGCCTGCGCTCAGGCCACCCAATTTCTCTCTCTCTTTTCCCTCTTGATTTGGATTTTTTTTCTTCTCCCCCCCCCCACCTATTGTCATTTTTTTTTCTTTAGTTCCTTTACCACTCTTTTCTTCTTTCACTCTCTTCCAGATTGTGCAAAGTTTCCTCTTTCCTTCCCGTTCCTTTTGTCTCATGCTTTTACACTTGTCAGTTCAAAAGGAGGGGGGGGGATTTCTATATGGTAAATGCTTCAAAGTAGGGACTTCATCTGTGGTATGTCACAAATGGGCCCTGCAACCAAATGTTGCAGTGCGTTCTGCTGCTTTTGTTTAGCGTTCCAGCCAGCTCTCCCCCTCCAAGTGTATTAAGCACAAAGACACACACACACACAGCGGGTCGCCCCATTCCATAATGATAATTTTATTCTTTATACCCCACGCAACGGACTGCGTTGCCCCAGCCACGCTGGGCGGCATCCAACATGTATAGAAGCATAATAAAACACTAGACGTTTTAAACAAAACCCTTCACTGTACAGGATTGCCTTCAGACGGCTCGGGAGTCGGAGAACTCCATGCCCCCCAACATTTCTCCATTGAACATAGGGACACCCTAAGGAAAAAAAATTAACAGTAATCCTTCAAGTGGGTTGATTGGTTTGCCTAGACGTTAGTTAATGGGTTAATTGGTGAGCTATGAGGTGAGGGGAGGGACAGATGCCTTGTCAATCAAAGAATGCCTTGTTAACCAACCAGAGGCAGCTTTGTCAATCCCAGCAGCCTTGTCAACCAATCAGAGGCAGCTTTCTCAATCCCAGCAGCAGGTATAAAAACCAGCAGGCCCGGCCTGCGCTCAGGCCATTGGCCTGCGCTCAGGCCATTGGCCTGCGCTCAGGCCATTGGCCTGCGCTCAGGCCATTGGCCTGCGCTCAGGCCATTGGCCTGCGCTCAGGCCATTGGCCTGCGCTCAGGCCCCATTGGCCTGCGCTCAGGCCATTGGCCTGCGCTCAGGCCATTGGCCTGCGCTCAGGCCATTGGCCTGCGCTCAGGCCATTGGCCTGCGCTCAGGCCATTGGCCTGCGCTCAGGCCATTGGCCTGCGCTCAGGCCATTGGCCTGCGCTCAGGCCATTGGCCTGCGCTCAGGCCACCCAATTTCTCTCTCTCTTTTCCCTCTTGATTTGGATTTTTTTTTCTTCTCCCCCCCCCCACCTATTGTCATTTTTTTTTCTTTAGTTCCTTTACCACTCTTTTCTTCTTTCACTCTCTTCCAGATTGTGCAAAGTTTCCTCTTTCCTTCCCGTTCCTTTTGTCTCATGCTTTTTACACTTGTCAGTTCAAAAGGAGGGGGGGGGGATTTCTATATGGTAAATGCTTCAAAGTAGGGACTTCATCTGTGGTATGTCACAAATGGGCCCTGCAACCAAATGTTGCAGTGCGTTCTGCTGCTTTTGTTTAGCGTTCCAGCCAGCTCTCCCCTCCAAGTGTATTAAGCACAAAGACACACACACACACAGCGGGTCGCCCCATTCCATAATGATAATTTTATTCTTTATACCCCACGCAACGGACTGCGTTGCCCCAGCCACGCTGGGCGGCATCCAACATGTATAGAAGCATAATAAAACACTAGACGTTTTAAACAAAACCCTTCACTGTACAGGATTGCCTTCAGACGGCTCGGGAGTCGGAGAACTCCATGCCCCCCAACATTTCTCCATTGAACATAGGGACACCCTAAGGGAAAAAAATTAACAGTAATCCTTCAAGTGGGTTGATTGGTTTGCCTAGACGTTAGTTAATGGGTTAATTGGTGAGCTATGAGGTGAGGGGAGGGACAGATGCCTTGTCAATCAAAGAATGCCTTGTTAACCAACCAGAGGCAGCTTTGTCAATCCCAGCAGCCTTGTCAACCAATCAGAGGCAGCTTTCTCAATCCCAGCAGCAGGTATAAAACCAGCAGGCCCGGCCTGCGCTCAGGCCATTGGCCTGCGCTCAGGCCATTGGCCTGCGCTCAGGCCATTGGCCTGCGCTCAGGCCATTGGCCTGCGCTCAGGCCATTGGCCTGCGCTCAGGCCATTGGCCTGCGCTCAGGCCATTGGCCTGCGCTCAGGCCATTGGCCTGCGCTCAGGCCATTGGCCTGCGCTCAGGCCATTGGCCTGCGCTCAGGCCATTGGCCTGCGCTCAGGCCATTGGCCTGCGCTCAGGCCATTGGCCTGCGCTCAGGCCATTGGCCTGCGCTCAGGCCATTGGCCTGCGCTCAGGCCATTGGCCTGCGCTCAGGCCATTGGCCTGCGCTCAGGCCATTGGCCTGCGCTCAGGCCATTGGCCTGCGCTCAGGCCATTGGCCTGCGCTCAGGCCATTGGCCTGCGCTCAGGCCATTGGCCTGCGCTCAGGCCATTGGCCTGCGCTCAGGCCACCCAATTTCTCTCTCTCTTTTCCCTCTTGATTTGGATTTTTTTTCTTCTCCCCCCCCCCACCTATTGTCATTTTTTTTTCTTTAGTTCCTTTACCACTCTTTTCTTCTTTCACTCTCTTCCAGATTGTGCAAAGTTTCCTCTTTCCTTCCCGTTCCTTTTGTCTCATGCTTTTACACTTGTCAGTTCAAAAGGAGGGGGGGGGGGGGATTTCTATATGGTAAATGCTTCAAAGTAGGGACTTCATCTGTGGTATGTCACAAATGGGCCCTGCAACCAAATGTTGCAGTGCGTTCTGCTGCTTTTGTTTAGCGTTCCAGCCAGCTCTCCCCTCCAAGTGTATTAAGCACAAAGACACACACACACACAGCGGGTCGCCCCATTCCATAATGATAATTTTATTCTTTATACCCCACGCAACGGACTGCGTTGCCCCAGCCACGCTGGGCGGCATCCAACATGTATAGAAGCATAATAAAACACTAGACGTTTTAAACAAAACCCTTCACTGTACAGGATTGCCTTCAGACGGCTCGGGAGTCGGAGAACTCCATGCCCCCCAACATTTCTCCATTGAACATAGGGACACCCTAAGGAAAAAAAATTAACAGTAATCCTTCAAGTGGGTTGATTGGTTTGCCTAGACGTTAGTTAATGGGTTAATTGGTGAGCTATGAGGTGAGGGGAGGGACAGATGCCTTGTCAATCAAAGAATGCCTTGTTAACCAACCAGAGGCAGCTTTGTCAATCCCAGCAGCCTTGTCAACCAATCAGAGGCAGCTTTCTCAATCCCAGCAGCAGGTATAAAACCAGCAGGCCCGGCCTGCGCTCAGGCCATTGGCCTGCGCTCAGGCCATTGGCCTGCGCTCAGGCCATTGGCCTGCGCTCAGGCCATTGGCCTGCGCTCAGGCCATTGGCCTGCGCTCAGGCCATTGGCCTGCGCTCAGGCCATTGGCCTGCGCTCAGGCCATTGGCCTGCGCTCAGGCCATTGGCCTGCGCTCAGGCCATTGGCCTGCGCTCAGGCCATTGGCCTGCGCTCAGGCCATTGGCCTGCGCTCAGGCCATTGGCCTGCGCTCAGGCCATTGGCCTGCGCTCAGGCCATTGGCCTGCGCTCAGGCCATTGGCCTGCGCTCAGGCCATTGGCCTGCGCTCAGGCCATTGGCCTGCGCTCAGGCCACCCAATTTCTCTCTCTCTTTTCCCTCTTGATTTGGATTTTTTTTCTTCTCCCCCCCCCCACCTATTGTCATTTTTTTTTCTTTAGTTCCTTTACCACTCTTTTCTTCTTTCACTCTCTTCCAGATTGTGCAAAGTTTCCTCTTTCCTTCCCGTTCCTTTTGTCTCATGCTTTTACACTTGTCAGTTCAAAAGGAGGGGGGGGGGATTTCTATATGGTAAATGCTTCAAAGTAGGGACTTCATCTGTGGTATGTCACAAATGGGCCCTGCAACCAAATGTTGCAGTGCGTTCTGCTGCTTTTGTTTAGCGTTCCAGCCAGCTCTCCCCTCCAAGTGTATTAAGCACAAAGACACACACACACACAGCGGGTCGCCCCATTCCATAATGATAATTTTATTCTTTATACCCCACGCAACGGACTGCGTTGCCCCAGCCACGCTGGGCGGCATCCAACATGTATAGAAGCATAATAAAACACTAGACGTTTTAAACAAAACCCTTCACTGTACAGGATTGCCTTCAGACGGCTCGGGAGTCGGAGAACTCCATGCCCCCCAACATTTCTCCATTGAACATAGGGACACCCTAAGGAAAAAAAATTAACAGTAATCCTTCAAGTGGGTTGATTGGTTTGCCTAGACGTTAGTTAATGGGTTAATTGGTGAGCTATGAGGTGAGGGGAGGGACAGATGCCTTGTCAATCAAAGAATGCCTTGTTAACCAACCAGAGGCAGCTTTGTCAATCCCAGCAGCCTTGTCAACCAATCAGAGGCAGCTTTCTCAATCCCAGCAGCAGGTATAAAACCAGCAGGCCCGGCCTGCGCTCAGGCCATTGGCCTGCGCTCAGGCCATTGGCCTGCGCTCAGGCCATTGGCCTGCGCTCAGGCCATTGGCCTGCGCTCAGGCCATTGGCCTGCGCTCAGGCCATTGGCCTGCGCTCAGGCCATTGGCCTGCGCTCAGGCCATTGGCCTGCGCTCAGGCCATTGGCCTGCGCTCAGGCCATTGGCCTGCGCTCAGGCCATTGGCCTGCGCTCAGGCCATTGGCCTGCGCTCAGGCCATTGGCCTGCGCTCAGGCCATTGGCCTGCGCTCAGGCCATTGGCCTGCGCTCAGGCCATTGGCCTGCGCTCAGGCCATTGGCCTGCGCTCAGGCCATTGGCCTGCGCTCAGGCCATTGGCCTGCGCTCAGGCCATTGGCCTGCGCTCAGGCCATTGGCCTGCGCTCAGGCCATTGGCCTGCGCTCAGGCCATTGGCCTGCGCTCAGGCCATTGGCCTGCGCTCAGGCCATTGGCCTGCGCTCAGGCCACCCAATTTCTCTCTCTCTTTTCCCTCTTGATTTGGATTTTTTTTCTTCTCCCCCCCCCCACCTATTGTCATTTTTTTTTCTTTAGTTCCTTTACCACTCTTTTCTTCTTTCACTCTCTTCCAGATTGTGCAAAGTTTCCTCTTTCCTTCCCGTTCCTTTTGTCTCATGCTTTTACACTTGTCAGTTCAAAAGGAGGGGGGGGGGATTTCTATATGGTAAATGCTTCAAAGTAGGGACTTCATCTGTGGTATGTCACAAATGGGCCCTGCAACCAAATGTTGCAGTGCGTTCTGCTGCTTTTGTTTAGCGTTCCAGCCAGCTCTCCCCTCCAAGTGTATTAAGCACAAAGACACACACACACACAGCGGGTCGCCCCATTCCATAATGATAATTTTATTCTTTATACCCCACGCAACGGACTGCGTTGCCCCAGCCACGCTGGGCGGCATCCAACATGTATAGAAGCATAATAAAACACTAGACGTTTTAAACAAAACCCTTCACTGTACAGGATTGCCTTCAGACGGCTCGGGAGTTGGAGAACTCCATGCCCCCCAACATTTCTCCATTGAACATAGGGACACCCTAAGGAAAAAAAATTAACAGTAATCCTTCAAGTGGGTTGATTGGTTTGCCTAGACGTTAGTTAATGGGTTAATTGGTGAGCTATGAGGTGAGGGGAGGGACAGATGCCTTGTCAATCAAAGAATGCCTTGTTAACCAACCAGAGGCAGCTTTGTCAATCCCAGCAGCCTTGTCAACCAATCAGAGGCAGCTTTCTCAATCCCAGCAGCAGGTATAAAACCAGCAGGCCCGGCCTGCGCTCAGGCCATTGGCCTGCGCTCAGGCCATTGGCCTGCGCTCAGGCCATTGGCCTGCGCTCAGGCCATTGGCCTGCGCTCAGGCCATTGGCCTGCGCTCAGGCCATTGGCCTGCGCTCAGGCCATTGGCCTGCGCTCAGGCCATTGGCCTGCGCTCAGGCCATTGGCCTGCGCTCAGGCCATTGGCCTGCGCTCAGGCCATTGGCCTGCGCTCAGGCCATTGGCCTGCGCTCAGGCCATTGGCCTGCGCTCAGGCCATTGGCCTGCGCTCAGGCCATTGGCCTGCGCTCAGGCCATTGGCCTGCGCTCAGGCCATTGGCCTGCGCTCAGGCCATTGGCCTGCGCTCAGGCCATTGGCCTGCGCTCAGGCCATTGGCCTGCGCTCAGGCCATTGGCCTGCGCTCAGGCCATTGGCCTGCGCTCAGGCCATTGGCCTGCGCTCAGGCCACCCAATTTCTCTCTCTCTTTTCCCTCTTGATTTGGATTTTTTTTCTTCTCCCCCCCCCCACCTATTGTCATTTTTTTTTCTTTAGTTCCTTTACCACTCTTTTCTTCTTTCACTCTCTTCCAGATTGTGCAAAGTTTCCTCTTTCCTTCCCGTTCCTTTTGTCTCATGCTTTTACACTTGTCAGTTCAAAAGGAGGGGGGGGGGGATTTCTATATGGTAAATGCTTCAAAGTAGGGACTTCATCTGTGGTATGTCACAAATGGGCCCTGCAACCAAATGTTGCAGTGCGTTCTGCTGCTTTTGTTTAGCGTTCCAGCCAGCTCTCCCCTCCAAGTGTATTAAGCACAAAGACACACACACACACAGCGGGTCGCCCCATTCCATAATGATAATTTTATTCTTTATACCCCACGCAACGGACTGCGTTGCCCCAGCCACGCTGGGCGGCATCCAACATGTATAGAAGCATAATAAAACACTAGACGTTTTAAACAAAACCCTTCACTGTACAGGATTGCCTTCAGACGGCTCGGGAGTCGGAGAACTCCATGCCCCCCAACATTTCTCCATTGAACATAGGGACACCCTAAGGAAAAAAAATTAACAGTAATCCTTCAAGTGGGTTGATTGGTTTGCCTAGACGTTAGTTAATGGGTTAATTGGTGAGCTATGAGGTGAGGGGAGGGACAGATGCCTTGTCAATCAAAGAATGCCTTGTTAACCAACCAGAGGCAGCTTTGTCAATCCCAGCAGCCTTGTCAACCAATCAGAGGCAGCTTTCTCAATCCCAGCAGCAGGTATAAAACCAGCAGGCCCGGCCTGCGCTCAGGCCATTGGCCTGCGCTCAGGCCATTGGCCTGCGCTCAGGCCATTGGCCTGCGCTCAGGCCATTGGCCTGCGCTCAGGCCATTGGCCTGCGCTCAGGCCATTGGCCTGCGCTCAGGCCATTGGCCTGCGCTCAGGCCATTGGCCTGCGCTCAGGCCATTGGCCTGCGCTCAGGCCATTGGCCTGCGCTCAGGCCATTGGCCTGCGCTCAGGCCATTGGCCTGCGCTCAGGCCATTGGCCTGCGCTCAGGCCATTGGCCTGCGCTCAGGCCATTGGCCTGCGCTCAGGCCATTGGCCTGCGCTCAGGCCATTGGCCTGCGCTCAGGCCATTGGCCTGCGCTCAGGCCATTGGCCTGCGCTCAGGCCATTGGCCTGCGCTCAGGCCATTGGCCTGCGCTCAGGCCATTGGCCTGCGCTCAGGCCATTGGCCTGCGCTCAGGCCACCCAATTTCTCTCTCTCTTTTCCCTCTTGATTTGGATTTTTTTTCTTCTCCCCCCCCCCACCTATTGTCATTTTTTTTTCTTTAGTTCCTTTACCACTCTTTTCTTCTTTCACTCTCTTCCAGATTGTGCAAAGTTTCCTCTTTCCTTCCCGTTCCTTTTGTCTCATGCTTTTACACTTGTCAGTTCAAAAGGAGGGGGGGGGATTTCTATATGGTAAATGCTTCAAAGTAGGGACTTCATCTGTGGTATGTCACAAATGGGCCCTGCAACCAAATGTTGCAGTGCGTTCTGCTGCTTTTGTTTAGCGTTCCAGCCAGCTCTCCCCTCCAAGTGTATTAAGCACAAAGACACACACACACACAGCGGGTCGCCCCATTCCATAATGATAATTTTATTCTTTATACCCCACGCAACGGACTGCGTTGCCCCAGCCACGCTGGGCGGCATCCAACATGTATAGAAGCATAATAAAACACTAGACGTTTTAAACAAAACCCTTCACTGTACAGGATTGCCTTCAGACGGCTCGGGAGTCGGAGAACTCCATGCCCCCCAACATTTCTCCATTGAACATAGGGACACCCTAAGGAAAAAAAATTAACAGTAATCCTTCAAGTGGGTTGATTGGTTTGCCTAGACGTTAGTTAATGGGTTAATTGGTGAGCTATGAGGTGAGGGGAGGGACAGATGCCTTGTCAATCAAAGAATGCCTTGTTAACCAACCAGAGGCAGCTTTGTCAATCCCAGCAGCCTTGTCAACCAATCAGAGGCAGCTTTCTCAATCCCAGCAGCAGGTATAAAACCAGCAGGCCCGGCCTGCGCTCAGGCCATTGGCCTGCGCTCAGGCCATTGGCCTGCGCTCAGGCCATTGGCCTGCGCTCAGGCCATTGGCCTGCGCTCAGGCCATTGGCCTGCGCTCAGGCCATTGGCCTGCGCTCAGGCCATTGGCCTGCGCTCAGGCCATTGGCCTGCGCTCAGGCCATTGGCCTGCGCTCAGGCCATTGGCCTGCGCTCAGGCCATTGGCCTGCGCTCAGGCCATTGGCCTGCGCTCAGGCCATTGGCCTGCGCTCAGGCCATTGGCCTGCGCTCAGGCCATTGGCCTGCGCTCAGGCCATTGGCCTGCGCTCAGGCCATTGGCCTGCGCTCAGGCCATTGGCCTGCGCTCAGGCCATTGGCCTGCGCTCAGGCCACCCAATTTCTCTCTCTCTTTTCCCTCTTGATTTGGATTTTTTTTCTTCTCCCCCCCCCCCACCTATTGTCATTTTTTTTTCTTTAGTTCCTTTACCACTCTTTTCTTCTTTCACTCTCTTCCAGATTGTGCAAAGTTTCCTCTTTCCTTCCCGTTCCTTTTGTCTCATGCTTTTACACTTGTCAGTTCAAAAGGAGGGGGGGGGGGATTTCTATATGGTAAATGCTTCAAAGTAGGGACTTCATCTGTGGTATGTCACAAATGGGCCCTGCAACCAAATGTTGCAGTGCGTTCTGCTGCTTTTGTTTAGCGTTCCAGCCAGCTCTCCCCTCCAAGTGTATTAAGCACAAAGACACACACACACACAGCGGGTCGCCCCATTCCATAATGATAATTTTATTCTTTATACCCCACGCAACGGACTGCGTTGCCCCAGCCACGCTGGGCGGCATCCAACATGTATAGAAGCATAATAAAACACTAGACGTTTTAAACAAAACCCTTCACTGTACAGGATTGCCTTCAGACGGCTCGGGAGTCGGAGAACTCCATGCCCCCCAACATTTCTCCATTGAACATAGGGACACCCTAAGGAAAAAAAATTAACAGTAATCCTTCAAGTGGGTTGATTGGTTTGCCTAGACGTTAGTTAATGGGTTAATTGGTGAGCTATGAGGTGAGGGGAGGGACAGATGCCTTGTCAATCAAAGAATGCCTTGTTAACCAACCAGAGGCAGCTTTGTCAATCCCAGCAGCCTTGTCAACCAATCAGAGGCAGCTTTCTCAATCCCAGCAGCAGGTATAAAACCAGCAGGCCCGGCCTGCGCTCAGGCCATTGGCCTGCGCTCAGGCCATTGGCCTGCGCTCAGGCCATTGGCCTGCGCTCAGGCCATTGGCCTGCGCTCAGGCCATTGGCCTGCGCTCAGGCCATTGGCCTGCGCTCAGGCCATTGGCCTGCGCTCAGGCCATTGGCCTGCGCTCAGGCCATTGGCCTGCGCTCAGGCCATTGGCCTGCGCTCAGGCCATTGGCCTGCGCTCAGGCCATTGGCCTGCGCTCAGGCCATTGGCCTGCGCTCAGGCCATTGGCCTGCGCTCAGGCCATTGGCCTGCGCTCAGGCCATTGGCCTGCGCTCAGGCCATTGGCCTGCGCTCAGGCCATTGGCCTGCGCTCAGGCCATTGGCCTGCGCTCAGGCCATTGGCCTGCGCTCAGGCCACCCAATTTCTCTCTCTCTTTTCCCTCTTGATTTGGATTTTTTTTCTTCTCCCCCCCCCCACCTATTGTCATTTTTTTTTCTTTAGTTCCTTTACCACTCTTTTCTTCTTTCACTCTCTTCCAGATTGTGCAAAGTTTCCTCTTTCCTTCCCGTTCCTTTTGTCTCATGCTTTTACACTTGTCAGTTCAAAAGGAGGGGGGGGGGATTTCTATATGGTAAATGCTTCAAAGTAGGGACTTCATCTGTGGTATGTCACAAATGGGCCCTGCAACCAAATGTTGCAGTGCGTTCTGCTGCTTTTGTTTAGCGTTCCAGCCAGCTCTCCCCTCCAAGTGTATTAAGCACAAAGACACACACACACACAGCGGGTCGCCCCATTCCATAATGATAATTTTATTCTTTATACCCCACGCAACGGACTGCGTTGCCCCAGCCACGCTGGGCGGCATCCAACATGTATAGAAGCATAATAAAACACTAGACGTTTTAAACAAAACCCTTCACTGTACAGGATTGCCTTCAGACGGCTCGGGAGTCGGAGAACTCCATGCCCCCCAACATTTCTCCATTGAACATAGGGACACCCTAAGGAAAAAAAATTAACAGTAATCCTTCAAGTGGGTTGATTGGTTTGCCTAGACGTTAGTTAATGGGTTAATTGGTGAGCTATGAGGTGAGGGGAGGGACAGATGCCTTGTCAATCAAAGAATGCCTTGTTAACCAACCAGAGGCAGCTTTGTCAATCCCAGCAGCCTTGTCAACCAATCAGAGGCAGCTTTCTCAATCCCAGCAGCAGGTATAAAACCAGCAGGCCATTGGCCTGCGCTCAGGCCATTGGCCTGCGCTCAGGCCATTGGCCTGCGCTCAGGCCACCCAATTTCTCTCTCTCTTTTCCCTCTTGATTTGGATTTTTTTTCTTCTCCCCCCCCCCACCTATTGTCATTTTTTTTTCTTTAGTTCCTTTACCACTCTTTTCTTCTTTCACTCTCTTCCAGATTGTGCAAAGTTTCCTCTTTCCTTCCCGTTCCTTTTGTCTCATGCTTTTACACTTGTCAGTTCAAAAGGAGGGGGGGGGGATTTCTATATGGTAAATGCTTCAAAGTAGGGACTTCATCTGTGGTATGTCACAAATGGGCCCTGCAACCAAATGTTGCAGTGCGTTCTGCTGCTTTTGTTTAGCGTTCCAGCCAGCTCTCCCCTCCAAGTGTATTAAGCACAAAGACACACACACACACAGCGGGTCGCCCCATTCCATAATGATAATTTTATTCTTTATACCCCACGCAACGGACTGCGTTGCCCCAGCCACGCTGGGCGGCATCCAACATGTATAGAAGCATAATAAAACACTAGACGTTTTAAACAAAACCCTTCACTGTACAGGATTGCCTTCAGACGGCTCGGGAGTCGGAGAACTCCATGCCCCCCAACATTTCTCCATTGAACATAGGGACACCCTAAGGAAAAAAAATTAACAGTAATCCTTCAAGTGGGTTGATTGGTTTGCCTAGACGTTAGTTAATGGGTTAATTGGTGAGCTATGAGGTGAGGGGAGGGACAGATGCCTTGTCAATCAAAGAATGCCTTGTTAACCAACCAGAGGCAGCTTTGTCAATCCCAGCAGCCTTGTCAACCAATCAGAGGCAGCTTTCTCAATCCCAGCAGCAGGTATAAAACCAGCAGGCCCGGCCTGCGCTCAGGCCATTGGCCTGCGCTCAGGCCATTGGCCTGCGCTCAGGCCATTGGCCTGCGCTCAGGCCATTGGCCTGCGCTCAGGCCATTGGCCTGCGCTCAGGCCATTGGCCTGCGCTCAGGCCATTGGCCTGCGCTCAGGCCATTGGCCTGCGCTCAGGCCATTGGCCTGCGCTCAGGCCATTGGCCTGCGCTCAGGCCATTGGCCTGCGCTCAGGCCATTGGCCTGCGCTCAGGCCATTGGCCTGCGCTCAGGCCATTGGCCTGCGCTCAGGCCATTGGCCTGCGCTCAGGCCACCCAATTTCTCTCTCTCTTTTCCCTCTTGATTTGGATTTTTTTTCTTCTCCCCCCCCCCACCTATTGTCATTTTTTTTTCTTTAGTTCCTTTACCACTCTTTTCTTCTTTCACTCTCTTCCAGATTGTGCAAAGTTTCCTCTTTCCTTCCCGTTCCTTTTGTCTCATGCTTTTACACTTGTCAGTTCAAAAGGAGGGGGGGGGATTTCTATATGGTAAATGCTTCAAAGTAGGGACTTCATCTGTGGTATGTCACAAATGGGCCCTGCAACCAAATGTTGCAGTGCGTTCTGCTGCTTTTGTTTAGCGTTCCAGCCAGCTCTCCCCTCCAAGTGTATTAAGCACAAAGACACACACACACACAGCGGGTCGCCCCATTCCATAATGATAATTTTATTCTTTATACCCCACGCAACGGACTGCGTTGCCCCAGCCACGCTGGGCGGCATCCAACATGTATAGAAGCATAATAAAACACTAGACGTTTTAAACAAAACCCTTCACTGTACAGGATTGCCTTCAGACGGCTCGGGAGTCGGAGAACTCCATGCCCCCCAACATTTCTCCATTGAACATAGGGACACCCTAAGGAAAAAAAATTAACAGTAATCCTTCAAGTGGGTTGATTGGTTTGCCTAGACGTTAGTTAATGGGTTAATTGGTGAGCTATGAGGTGAGGGGAGGGACAGATGCCTTGTCAATCAAAGAATGCCTTGTTAACCAACCAGAGGCAGCTTTGTCAATCCCAGCAGCCTTGTCAACCAATCAGAGGCAGCTTTCTCAATCCCAGCAGCAGGTATAAAACCAGCAGGCCCGGCCTGCGCTCAGGCCATTGGCCTGCGCTCAGGCCATTGGCCTGCGCTCAGGCCATTGGCCTGCGCTCAGGCCATTGGCCTGCGCTCAGGCCATTGGCCTGCGCTCAGGCCATTGGCCTGCGCTCAGGCCATTGGCCTGCGCTCAGGCCATTGGCCTGCGCTCAGGCCATTGGCCTGCGCTCAGGCCATTGGCCTGCGCTCAGGCCATTGGCCTGCGCTCAGGCCATTGGCCTGCGCTCAGGCCATTGGCCTGCGCTCAGGCCATTGGCCTGCGCTCAGGCCATTGGCCTGCGCTCAGGCCATTGGCCTGCGCTCAGGCCATTGGCCTGCGCTCAGGCCACCCAATTTCTCTCTCTCTTTTCCCTCTTGATTTGGATTTTTTTTCTTCTCCCCCCCCCCCCACCTATTGTCATTTTTTTTTCTTTAGTTCCTTTACCACTCTTTTCTTCTTTCACTCTCTTCCAGATTGTGCAAAGTTTCCTCTTTCCTTCCCGTTCCTTTTGTCTCATGCTTTTACACTTGTCAGTTCAAAAGGAGGGGGGGGGGGATTTCTATATGGTAAATGCTTCAAAGTAGGGACTTCATCTGTGGTATGTCACAAATGGGCCCTGCAACCAAATGTTGCAGTGCGTTCTGCTGCTTTTGTTTAGCGTTCCAGCCAGCTCTCCCCTCCAAGTGTATTAAGCACAAAGACACACACACACACAGCGGGTCGCCCCATTCCATAATGATAATTTTATTCTTTATACCCCACGCAACGGACTGCGTTGCCCCAGCCACGCTGGGCGGCATCCAACATGTATAGAAGCATAATAAAACACTAGACGTTTTAAACAAAACCCTTCACTGTACAGGATTGCCTTCAGACGGCTCGGGAGTCGGAGAACTCCATGCCCCCCAACATTTCTCCATTGAACATAGGGACACCCTAAGGAAAAAAAATTAACAGTAATCCTTCAAGTGGGTTGATTGGTTTGCCTAGACGTTAGTTAATGGGTTAATTGGTGAGCTATGAGGTGAGGGGAGGGACAGATGCCTTGTCAATCAAAGAATGCCTTGTTAACCAACCAGAGGCAGCTTTGTCAATCCCAGCAGCCTTGTCAACCAATCAGAGGCAGCTTTCTCAATCCCAGCAGCAGGTATAAAACCAGCAGGCCCGGCCTGCGCTCAGGCCATTGGCCTGCGCTCAGGCCATTGGCCTGCGCTCAGGCCATTGGCCTGCGCTCAGGCCATTGGCCTGCGCTCAGGCCATTGGCCTGCGCTCAGGCCATTGGCCTGCGCTCAGGCCATTGGCCTGCGCTCAGGCCATTGGCCTGCGCTCAGGCCATTGGCCTGCGCTCAGGCCATTGGCCTGCGCTCAGGCCATTGGCCTGCGCTCAGGCCATTGGCCTGCGCTCAGGCCATTGGCCTGCGCTCAGGCCATTGGCCTGCGCTCAGGCCATTGGCCTGCGCTCAGGCCATTGGCCTGCGCTCAGGCCATTGGCCTGCGCTCAGGCCATTGGCCTGCGCTCAGGCCATTGGCCTGCGCTCAGGCCATTGGCCTGCGCTCAGGCCATTGGCCTGCGCTCAGGCCACCCAATTTCTCTCTCTCTTTTCCCTCTTGATTTGGATTTTTTTTCTTCTCCCCCCCCCCACCTATTGTCATTTTTTTTTCTTTAGTTCCTTTACCACTCTTTTCTTCTTTCACTCTCTTCCAGATTGTGCAAAGTTTCCTCTTTCCTTCCCGTTCCTTTTGTCTCATGCTTTTACACTTGTCAGTTCAAAAGGAGGGGGGGGGGGATTTCTATATGGTAAATGCTTCAAAGTAGGGACTTCATCTGTGGTATGTCACAAATGGGCCCTGCAACCAAATGTTGCAGTGCGTTCTGCTGCTTTTGTTTAGCGTTCCAGCCAGCTCTCCCCTCCAAGTGTATTAAGCACAAAGACACACACACACACAGCGGGTCGCCCCATTCCATAATGATAATTTTATTCTTTATACCCCACGCAACGGACTGCGTTGCCCCAGCCACGCTGGGCGGCATCCAACATGTATAGAAGCATAATAAAACACTAGACGTTTTAAACAAAACCCTTCACTGTACAGGATTGCCTTCAGACGGCTCGGGAGTCGGAGAACTCCATGCCCCCCAACATTTCTCCATTGAACATAGGGACACCCTAAGGAAAAAAAATTAACAGTAATCCTTCAAGTGGGTTGATTGGTTTGCCTAGACGTTAGTTAATGGGTTAATTGGTGAGCTATGAGGTGAGGGGAGGGACAGATGCCTTGTCAATCAAAGAATGCCTTGTTAACCAACCAGAGGCAGCTTTGTCAATCCCAGCAGCCTTGTCAACCAATCAGAGGCAGCTTTCTCAATCCCAGCAGCAGGTATAAAACCAGCAGGCCATTGGCCTGCGCTCAGGCCATTGGCCTGCGCTCAGGCCACCCAATTTCTCTCTCTCTTTTCCCTCTTGATTTGGATTTTTTTTCTTCTCCCCCCCCCCACCTATTGTCATTTTTTTTTCTTTAGTTCCTTTACCACTCTTTTCTTCTTTCACTCTCTTCCAGATTGTGCAAAGTTTCCTCTTTCCTTCCCGTTCCTTTTGTCTCATGCTTTTACACTTGTCAGTTCAAAAGGAGGGGGGGGGGATTTCTATATGGTAAATGCTTCAAAGTAGGGACTTCATCTGTGGTATGTCACAAATGGGCCCTGCAACCAAATGTTGCAGTGCGTTCTGCTGCTTTTGTTTAGCGTTCCAGCCAGCTCTCCCCTCCAAGTGTATTAAGCACAAAGACACACACACACACAGCGGGTCGCCCCATTCCATAATGATAATTTTATTCTTTATACCCCACGCAACGGACTGCGTTGCCCCAGCCACGCTGGGCGGCATCCAACATGTATAGAAGCATAATAAAACACTAGACGTTTTAAACAAAACCCTTCACTGTACAGGATTGCCTTCAGACGGCTCGGGAGTCGGAGAACTCCATGCCCCCCAACATTTCTCCATTGAACATAGGGACACCCTAAGGAAAAAAAATTAACAGTAATCCTTCAAGTGGGTTGATTGGTTTGCCTAGACGTTAGTTAATGGGTTAATTGGTGAGCTATGAGGTGAGGGGAGGGACAGATGCCTTGTCAATCAAAGAATGCCTTGTTAACCAACCAGAGGCAGCTTTGTCAATCCCAGCAGCCTTGTCAACCAATCAGAGGCAGCTTTCTCAATCCCAGCAGCAGGTATAAAACCAGCAGGCCATTGGCCTGCGCTCAGGCCATTGGCCTGCGCTCAGGCCATTGGCCTGCGCTCAGGCCACCCAATTTCTCTCTCTCTTTTCCCTCTTGATTTGGATTTTTTTTCTTCTCCCCCCCCCCACCTATTGTCATTTTTTTTTCTTTAGTTCCTTTACCACTCTTTTCTTCTTTCACTCTCTTCCAGATTGTGCAAAGTTTCCTCTTTCCTTCCCGTTCCTTTTGTCTCATGCTTTTACACTTGTCAGTTCAAAAGGAGGGGGGGGGATTTCTATATGGTAAATGCTTCAAAGTAGGGACTTCATCTGTGGTATGTCACAAATGGGCCCTGCAACCAAATGTTGCAGTGCGTTCTGCTGCTTTTGTTTAGCGTTCCAGCCAGCTCTCCCCTCCAAGTGTATTAAGCACAAAGACACACACACACACAGCGGGTCGCCCCATTCCATAATGATAATTTTATTCTTTATACCCCACGCAACGGACTGCGTTGCCCCAGCCACGCTGGGCGGCATCCAACATGTATAGAAGCATAATAAAACACTAGACGTTTTAAACAAAACCCTTCACTGTACAGGATTGCCTTCAGACGGCTCGGGAGTCGGAGAACTCCATGCCCCCCAACATTTCTCCATTGAACATAGGGACACCCTAAGGAAAAAAAATTAACAGTAATCCTTCAAGTGGGTTGATTGGTTTGCCTAGACGTTAGTTAATGGGTTAATTGGTGAGCTATGAGGTGAGGGGAGGGACAGATGCCTTGTCAATCAAAGAATGCCTTGTTAACCAACCAGAGGCAGCTTTGTCAATCCCAGCAGCCTTGTCAACCAATCAGAGGCAGCTTTCTCAATCCCAGCAGCAGGTATAAAACCAGCAGGCCCGGCCTGCGCTCAGGCCATTGGCCTGCGCTCAGGCCATTGGCCTGCGCTCAGGCCATTGGCCTGCGCTCAGGCCATTGGCCTGCGCTCAGGCCATTGGCCTGCGCTCAGGCCATTGGCCTGCGCTCAGGCCATTGGCCTGCGCTCAGGCCATTGGCCTGCGCTCAGGCCATTGGCCTGCGCTCAGGCCATTGGCCTGCGCTCAGGCCATTGGCCTGCGCTCAGGCCATTGGCCTGCGCTCAGGCCATTGGCCTGCGCTCAGGCCATTGGCCTGCGCTCAGGCCATTGGCCTGCGCTCAGGCCACCCAATTTCTCTCTCTCTTTTCCCTCTTGATTTGGATTTTTTTTCTTCTCCCCCCCCCCACCTATTGTCATTTTTTTTTCTTTAGTTCCTTTACCACTCTTTTCTTCTTTCACTCTCTTCCAGATTGTGCAAAGTTTCCTCTTTCCTTCCCGTTCCTTTTGTCTCATGCTTTTACACTTGTCAGTTCAAAAGGAGGGGGGGGGGGGATTTCTATATGGTAAATGCTTCAAAGTAGGGACTTCATCTGTGGTATGTCACAAATGGGCCCTGCAACCAAATGTTGCAGTGCGTTCTGCTGCTTTTGTTTAGCGTTCCAGCCAGCTCTCCCCTCCAAGTGTATTAAGCACAAAGACACACACACACACAGCGGGTCGCCCCATTCCATAATGATAATTTTATTCTTTATACCCCACGCAACGGACTGCGTTGCCCCAGCCACGCTGGGCGGCATCCAACATGTATAGAAGCATAATAAAACACTAGACGTTTTAAACAAAACCCTTCACTGTACAGGATTGCCTTCAGACGGCTCGGGAGTCGGAGAACTCCATGCCCCCCAACATTTCTCCATTGAACATAGGGACACCCTAAGGAAAAAAAATTAACAGTAATCCTTCAAGTGGGTTGATTGGTTTGCCTAGACGTTAGTTAATGGGTTAATTGGTGAGCTATGAGGTGAGGGGAGGGACAGATGCCTTGTCAATCAAAGAATGCCTTGTTAACCAACCAGAGGCAGCTTTGTCAATCCCAGCAGCCTTGTCAACCAATCAGAGGCAGCTTTCTCAATCCCAGCAGCAGGTATAAAACCAGCAGGCCCGGCCTGCGCTCAGGCCATTGGCCTGCGCTCAGGCCATTGGCCTGCGCTCAGGCCATTGGCCTGCGCTCAGGCCATTGGCCTGCGCTCAGGCCATTGGCCTGCGCTCAGGCCATTGGCCTGCGCTCAGGCCATTGGCCTGCGCTCAGGCCATTGGCCTGCGCTCAGGCCATTGGCCTGCGCTCAGGCCATTGGCCTGCGCTCAGGCCATTGGCCTGCGCTCAGGCCATTGGCCTGCGCTCAGGCCATTGGCCTGCGCTCAGGCCATTGGCCTGCGCTCAGGCCATTGGCCTGCGCTCAGGCCATTGGCCTGCGCTCAGGCCATTGGCCTGCGCTCAGGCCATTGGCCTGCGCTCAGGCCATTGGCCTGCGCTCAGGCCATTGGCCTGCGCTCAGGCCATTGGCCTGCGCTCAGGCCATTGGCCTGCGCTCAGGCCATTGGCCTGCGCTCAGGCCATTGGCCTGCGCTCAGGCCATTGGCCTGCGCTCAGGCCACCCAATTTCTCTCTCTCTTTTCCCTCTTGATTTGGATTTTTTTTCTTCTCCCCCCCCCCACCTATTGTCATTTTTTTTTCTTTAGTTCCTTTACCACTCTTTTCTTCTTTCACTCTCTTCCAGATTGTGCAAAGTTTCCTCTTTCCTTCCCGTTCCTTTTGTCTCATGCTTTTACACTTGTCAGTTCAAAAGGAGGGGGGGGGGGATTTCTATATGGTAAATGCTTCAAAGTAGGGACTTCATCTGTGGTATGTCACAAATGGGCCCTGCAACCAAATGTTGCAGTGCGTTCTGCTGCTTTTGTTTAGCGTTCCAGCCAGCTCTCCCCTCCAAGTGTATTAAGCACAAAGACACACACACACACAGCGGGTCGCCCCATTCCATAATGATAATTTTATTCTTTATACCCCACGCAACGGACTGCGTTGCCCCAGCCACGCTGGGCGGCATCCAACATGTATAGAAGCATAATAAAACACTAGACGTTTTAAACAAAACCCTTCACTGTACAGGATTGCCTTCAGACGGCTCGGGAGTCGGAGAACTCCATGCCCCCCAACATTTCTCCATTGAACATAGGGACACCCTAAGGAAAAAAATTAACAGTAATCCTTCAAGTGGGTTGATTGGTTTGCCTAGACGTTAGTTAATGGGTTAATTGGTGAGCTATGAGGTGAGGGGAGGGACAGATGCCTTGTCAATCAAAGAATGCCTTGTTAACCAACCAGAGGCAGCTTTGTCAATCCCAGCAGCCTTGTCAACCAATCAGAGGCAGCTTTCTCAATCCCAGCAGCAGGTATAAAACCAGCAGGCCATTGGCCTGCGCTCAGGCCATTGGCCTGCGCTCAGGCCACCCAATTTCTCTCTCTCTTTTCCCTCTTGATTTGGATTTTTTTTCTTCTCCCCCCCCCCACCTATTGTCATTTTTTTTCTTTAGTTCCTTTACCACTCTTTTCTTCTTTCACTCTCTTCCAGATTGTGCAAAGTTTCCTCTTTCCTTCCCGTTCCTTTTGTCTCATGCTTTTACACTTGTCAGTTCAAAAGGAGGGGGGGGGGATTTCTATATGGTAAATGCTTCAAAGTAGGGACTTCATCTGTGGTATGTCACAAATGGGCCCTGCAACCAAATGTTGCAGTGCGTTCTGCTGCTTTTGTTTAGCGTTCCAGCCAGCTCTCCCCTCCAAGTGTATTAAGCACAAAGACACACACACACACAGCGGGTCGCCCCATTCCATAATGATAATTTTA
>NW_028148921.1:10000-12602 GCF_965112155.1 Podarcis liolepis | reverse complement strand
GTGGAGGCACTTCCTGATCGGCGCCAAGCACACGGTGCAGGTCTGCACAGACCACAAGAATCTGGAGCACTGGCGCACGGCACAGTTCCTGAACCAGAGGCAAATACGTTGGGCTGAGTTCTTTGCGAACTTCGACTTCCGAATAGAGTATGTCCCGGGGGACACCAACATCATGGCGGATGCTCTCTCCCGTAAGCCACAGTATCTGGAGGAGGCAACGCCAGCGGCCGCCATGCACATCTTCGCACCGACAGTGTGGGCGTGCGCTGCGGCAACAGTTGACCTGGATGCGGTGCGACGAGCGTTGCAGGATGACTCCTTCGCGCAAGCAAAGATGGCAGAGGTGCACAGGGGTACGGCAGCGACCGACGAGTTCCAGCTGCGAGATGGATTGCTCCTCCGTAAAGGGGCCATCTACGTGCCGGGAGACGAACTTCGCGCCAAGGTACTGCAGCAGCTGCACGACGCGCCCACTGCCGGGCACTTTGGCAAGGAGAAGACGGTGGAATTAGTCGCCAGAGACTTCTGGTGGCCCGGAATGAGAGTGGAAGTCGCGGACTACGTGGCGAGGTGTGACACCTGCCAGAGGGCCAAACCAGTGCACAGACCGCCGGCCGGACTGCTGGAACCGCTGCAAACTCCGTTCGAACCATGGGAGAGAGTGGCCCTGGACTTTGTCACGGATCTGCCCAGCTCGAGGGGCAAGACGGCTGTGCTGGTGGTGGTGGACTTGTTCTCCAAGATGGCACATTTCATTCCGTGTGCGAAGGTGGCCACGGCGGAACAAACCGCCAAACTGTTCATAGATCACGTGTTCAAGGTTCACGGTCTGCCGCGGTCTATTCTGTCCGACCGAGGGCGACAGTTCATCTCGAACTTCTGGCAGAAGCTGATGGGCTTCCTGAACGTCAAGATCAACCTGGCGTCGGCTAGACACCCGCAGACCAACGGGCAAGCGGAGCGGGTCAATGCCATCATGCAGCAGTACCTGAGATGTTATGCGAATCAACAGCCTGCGACGTGGGTGGATTACCTGCCTCTCGCCGAGTTCGCCTACAACAACACGAAGCACGTGTCCACGGGGGTCACGCCGTTCTTCGCCAACAACGGGAGGCACCCCAGAACCTTCCCGGGACTGGAAAGAATGGGGGAGGGGGAGCCGCAGACAGCAGATGCGTTCGCGTCGGAGTTGCAGGAGGTCCACGATCAGCTGCGGCGGCACCTGGAGCTGGCTAAACACGCATACAAGGTACAAGCGGACAAACACAGAAGGGTTGGCGAAGAGATCCATGTGGGAGACTGGGTCTGGTTAGCAGCCCACGCAGTGCCGGCCAGGTCGTTGGCGAAGAAGAAACTAGGGCATAAACAACTGGGGCCCTACCAAGTCGAAGAGCAGGTCAACCCGGTGGCTTTCAGGCTGGCGCTTCCGGAGGGCTCCAGGATGCATCCGGTGTTCCACAGATCGGTGCTCACTCCCTACAAGGCACCTCACAGGTTTCAGGAACCAGGAACAGCACCGAGTCCGCTCCGAGAGAGAACCGGGCAAGCGGGAGTGGCACAGGAGGAGCGCATCAACGAAGTCACGGAGATTTTGGACTCCAGATGGGGGGAAGAGGGGGTAGAGTACCTTCTCGCCAAGGAGGGCACCCCGGCCAGTGCCAACAGCTGGGTGCCAGGCTACGCTTTAGACGAACCTCTGCTCAAAGAAGAGTTTCATGCCCTCTGCCCACATAGGCCAATGCCAGCAGACTTTTTCGACGACTGGCTTTTCACGCCCACGCTTTCAGCCAGCACGTTCCGGGGGTTCGACTCGGACGAGGAACCGACACGAGACGCCCGTTCCCCGGAGGGGTCACCCTCGGGATCTGCTTCAGAACCCTCGTATTGGTGGGATGATCGACCAGAGGAGCAGTGGCGCAGAAAGTGGCTGGAGGGTCCAGGACGAGCAACGTCTCCAGAAGGAAGCGAGGGAGAGACAGACATGGACGTTTTCGGGGACGACCCGGGTTTCGAGCACGGCGGCACAGAGATGGAAGCGGAGGTGACCGTCGTCGACGAGAGCAGGGAGGAAGAACCGGAAGACTTCAGATGGAGGCCCGCCACGGGAAGCGAACTGTACCCGACATTCGTCCCCTTGACACGGCAGCACCCAGCTCCCGCACCGGAAGGAGGGGAGGGGGGAAGAGGGGGCTTCGAGGGGGGGATGGATGTCAGGGGTTCAGGAGCAGAGGCGAGGGCAAGGGAGGAAACAGAGAGCGAGGGGGAGGAGGCAGAAGAAAAGATGAGTGATGACGACGACCCGAGATCTCCGAGTCTTTCCAGTGAATCAGAAGATTCACAGAAAGGAGCACCAGTGGCCAGGGCAAGGGGGGAGACTAGGGGGACACCCCAGGAAGATAGAGCCAGAGGGGACTCAGAGGGGAGCAGTTGGAAATCGGGACCAGCGTCACCGCCGGAGAGCAGGGAAGAGGAAGGGCGCCAGGGATCAAGCGCTGGCAGCTCGCAACAGGAGGGAGGGCACGAGTCAGGAGTGGCCACACCTCCATCGGGGAGCGAAGAGACGGTTAGACGGAAGGTGGAAGGTTGGGCGGGCGCGCCAAGT